>NW_027459153.1:30000-32500 GCF_050624435.1 Tenrec ecaudatus | reverse complement strand
ACGAAGTCAGAAGCCCAATATTGGTTATGCAAAGGTCTGTGTGTGTGTGTTTGTTGTGTTTGAAATAAGTAAACCATATTAGAAGCCCTCCAGAGATTCTGCCAGAGTGTGTGTGTGTGTATGTGTGAAAACAACACGAAGTCAGAAAATGTCTGGAGATTCTGCAAGGGTGTTTGTGTGTGTGTGTGTCAAAAGTACAGGAAGTCAGAAGCCCTCTAGAGATTCTGCAAGGGTGAGTGTGTTGTGTTAAAAGGACACGAAATCAGAAGCCCTCTAGGTTTTCTGGAAAGGTATGAGTGTGAGTGAGGGAGTGTGTGTGTGTGTGTGTGTGTGTGTGTAATAAGGACATGAAATCAGAAGTCCTCCAGAGATTCTACAAGAGTATGTGTGTGTGTGTGTGTGTGTGTGTGTGTGCGTGTTTAAAAAGGACACGAAGTCAGAAGGACTGCAGAGATTTGGCAAGAAAATGAGTTTGGGGTGTGTGTGTGTGTGTGTGTGTGTGTGTGTGTTTAAAAATGACACAAAGTAAGAATCCATCCAGGAATTCTGTAAGGATGTGTGTGTGTGTGTGTGTTTGTGTAAAAAGGTAAGGAAGTCAGAAGCCCTCTAGGAATTTTCCAAAGGTATGAGGATCAGTGTGAGGGAGGGTGTGTGTGTGAGTGTGTGTGTGTGTGTGTGTGTGTAAAAAGGACACGAAGTCAGACCCCCAGATATTATGCAAGTGTGTGTGTGTGTGTGTAACAAGGACATGACGTCAGAAGCCCTCAAGAGATTCTGCAAGGGTGTGTGTGTGTGTGAGTGTGTGTAAAAAGGACACATGAAGTCAGAAACACTCCATAGTTTCTGCAAAGGTGTGTGTGTGTGTGTGTGTAAAAAGATCCTGAAGTCAGACGCCATCTAGAAATTCTGCCATGATGTGTGTGTGTGTTTGTAAAAAGGAGCCCAAGTATGAAGCTCTCAAGAGATTCTGCAAGGTTTTATGTGTGTGAGTGTGTGCGTGTGTAATAAGGTCACAAAGTCAGAAGCCCTCTAGAAATTCTGCAAGGGCGTGTGTGTGTGGGGGTGTTTGTAAAAAGGACACAAAGTCAGAAGCCGACTATTGATTCTGCAAAAGTGTGTGTGTGTGTGTGTGTGTAAAAAGGACATGAAATCAGAAGCCCTCTAGGGTTCTGTAAGGGTGTGTGTGTGTGTGTGTGTGTGTAAAAAGGACATGAAGTCAGAAGCCCTCTATTGATTCTGCAATGGTGTGTTTGTGTGTGTGTGTGTGTGTGTGTGTGTGTGTAAAAAGGACATGAAGTCAGAATCCTTGTAGAGTTCTGGAAGGGTGTATGTGTGTGTGTGTGTATAAAGGACACGAAGTCAGAAGCACTCTAGAGATCCTGCAAGAGTATGTCTTTGTGTGTGTGTGTGTGTGTGTGTGTGTGTGTGTGCAAAAAGGACATGTTGTTAGAAGTCCTCCACAGATTCTGCACAGGTGTGTGTGTGTGTCTGTGTGCGTGTGTGTAAAAAGGACACCAAGTCAGAAGCCGACTATTGATTCTGCAAAACTGTATATGTGTGTGTGTGTGTGTGTGTAAAAAGGACATGGAGTCTGAAGCCGTCCAGAGGTTCTGTAAGGGTGTGTGTGTGTGTGTGTGTGTGTGTGTGTGTGTAAACAGACACAAATTCAGAAACCCTCTAGATATTCTTCAAGTGTTTGTGTGTGTGTTTGTGTGTGTGTGTGTGTGTAAAAAGGACAGCAAGTCAGCCACCATCCAGAGATTCTACCAGGGTGTATTTGTGTGTGGTGTGTGTGTGTTTGTGTAAAAAGACACGAAGTCAGAAGCCCTCTAGAGATTCTTCAAGGGTGTGTGTATGTGTGTATGTTTGTGTAAAAAGGACACAAAGTCAGAAGCCCTCCAGAGATTCTGCAAGGTTGTATGTGTGTGTGTGTGTTTGTGTGTGAGGGTAAAAATTACACGAAGTCAGAAGCCCAATATTGATTATGCAAAGGTCTGTGTGTGTGTGTTTGTTGTGTTTAAAATAAGTAAACCATATTAGAAGCCCTCCAGAGATTCTGCCAGAGTGTGTGTGTGTGTATGTGTGAAAACAACACGAAGTCAGAAAATGTCTGGAGATTCTGCAAGGGTGTTTGTGTGTGTGTGTGTAAAAAGTACAGGAAGTCAGAAGCCCTCTAGAGATTCTGCAAGGGTGAGTGTGTTGTGTTAAAAGGACACAAAATCAGAAGCCCTCTAGGTTTTCTGGAAAGGTATGAGTGTGAGAGTGAGGGAGTGTGTGTGTGTGTGTGTGTGTGTAATAAGGACATGAAATCAGAAGTCCTCCAGAGATTCTACAAGTGTATGTGTGTGTGTGTGTGTGTGTGTGTGTGTTTAAAAAGGACACGAAGTCAGAAGGACTGCAGAGATTTGGCAAGAAAATGAGTTTGGAGTGTGTGTGTGTGTGTGTGTGTGTTTAAAAATGACACAAAGTAAGAATCCATCCAGGAATTCTGCAAGGATGT
>NW_027459153.1:22500-25000 GCF_050624435.1 Tenrec ecaudatus | reverse complement strand
GATTCTGCAAGGATGCATGTATGTGTGTGTGTGTGTGTGTGTGTGTGTGTGTAAAAAGAACACGAAGTCAGAAGCATTCCAGAGACTCTGCAAGGGTGCATGCATGTCTGTGTGTGTGTGTGTGTGTGTGTGCGTGCGTAAAAAGAACACGAAGTCCGAAGCCCTCTAGAATTTCTGCAAGGGTGTGTGTATCTGTGTGTGTGTGTGTGTGTGTTTAAAAAGGACACAAAGTAAGAAGCCATCCAGGAATTCTGCAAGGATATGTGTGTGTGTGTGTGTGTGTGTGTGTAAAAAGGACAGGAAGTCAGAAGCCCTCTAGGAATTTTCCAAAGGTATGAGTATCAGTGTGAGGAAGGGTGTGTGTGTGAGTGTGTGTGTAAAAAGGACACGAAGTCAGACCCCCAGAGATTATGCAAGTGTGTGCGTGTAACAAGGACATGACGTCAGAAGACCTCAAGAGATTCTGCAAGGGTGTGTGTGTGTGTGAGTGTGTGTAAAAAGGACACATGAAGTCAGAAACACTCCATAGTTTCTGCAAAGGTGTGTGTGTGTGTGTGTAAAAAGATCCTGAAGTCAGAAGCCATCTAGAGATTCTGCATGATGTGTGTGTGTGTGTGTTTGTAAAAAGGAGACCAAGTATGAAGCTCTCAAGAGATTCTGCAAGGTTTTATGTGTGTGAGTGTGTGCGTGTGTAATAAGGTCACAAATTCAGAAGCCCTCTAGAAATTCTGCAAGGGTGTGTGTGTGTGTGTGTGTGTTTGTAAAAAGGACACGAAGTCAGAAGACGACTATTGATTCTGCAAAAGTGTGTGTGTGTGTGTGTGTGTAAAAAGGACATGAAATCAGAAGCCCTCCAGAGGTTCTGTAAGGGTGTGTGTGTGTGTGTGTGTGTGTGTAAAAAGGACATGAAGTCAGAAGACCTCTATTGATTCTGCAATGGTGTGTTTGTGTGTGTGTGTGTGTAAAAAGGACATAAAGTCAGAATCATTGTAGAGTTCTGGAAGGGTGTATGTGTGTGTGTGTGTGTGTATAAAGGACACCAAGTCAGAAGCACTCTAGAGATCCTGCAAGAGTATGTCTTTGTGTGTGTGTGTGTGTGTGTGTGTGTGTGTGTGTAAAAAGGACATGTTGTTAGAAGTCCTCCACAGATTCTGCACAGGTGTGTGTATGTGTCTGTGTGCGTTTGTGTAAAAAGGATACCATATCAGAAACCGACTATTAATTCTGCAAAAGTGTGTGTGTGTGTAAAAAGGACATGGAGTCTGAAGCCATCCAGAGGTTCTGTAAGTGTGTGTGTGTGTGTGTGTGTGTGTGTGTGTAAACAGACACAAATTCAGAAACCCTCTAGATATTCTTCAAGTGTTTGTGTGTGTGTGTGTGTGTGTAAAAAGGACAGCAAGTCAGCCACCATCCAGAGATTCTACCAGGGTGTATGTGTGTTTGGTGTGTGTGTGTTTGTGTAAAAAGACACGAAGTCAGAAGCCCACTAGAGATTCTTCAAGGGTGTGTGTATGTGTGTATGTTTGTGTAAAAAGGACACAAAGTCAGAAGCCCTCCAGAGATTCTGCAAGGTTGTATGTGTGTGTGTGTGTTTGTGTGTGAGGGTAAAAATTACACGAAGTCAGAAGCCCAATATTGATTATGCAAAGGTCTGTGTGTGTGTGTGTTTGTTGTGTTTGAAATAAGTAAACCATATTAGAAGCCCTCCAGAGATTCTGCCAGAGTGTGTGTGTGTGTATGTGTGAAAACAACACGAAGTCAGAAAATGTCTGGAGATTCTACAAGGGTGTTTGTGTGTGTGTGTGTGTGTCAAAAGTACAGGAAGTCAGAAGCCCTCTAGAGATTCTGCAAGGGTGAGTATGTTGTGTTAAAAGGACATGAAATCAGAAGCCCTCTAGGTTTTCTGGAAAGGTATGAGTGTGAGAGTGAGGGAGTGTGTGTGTGTGTGTGTGTGTGTGTGTGTAATAAGGACATGAAATCAGAAGTCCTCCAAAGTGAGAGTGAGGGAGTGTGTGTGCAATAAGGACATGAAATCAGAAGTCCTCCAGAGATTCTACAAGTGTATGTGTGTGTGTGTGTGTGTTTAAAAAGGACACGAAGTCAGAAGGACTGCAGAGATTTGGCAAGAAAATGAGTTTGTGTGTGTGTGTGTGTGTGTGTGTGTGTGTGTGTAAAAAGGACATGAAGTCAGAATCCTTGTAGAGTTCTGGAAGGGTGTATGTGTGTGTGTGTGTGTATAAAGGACACCAAGTCAGAAGCACTCTAGAGATCCTGCAAGAGTATGTCTTTGTGTGTGTGTGTGTGTGTAAAAAGGACATGTTGTTAGAAGTCCTCCACAGATTCTGCACAGGTGTGTGTATGTGTCTGTGTGCGTGTGTGTAAAAAAGACACCAAGTCATAAGCCGACTATTGATTCTGCAAAAGTGTATGTGTGTGTGTGTGTGTGTGTGTGTGTGTGTGTGTGTAAAAAGGACATGGAGTCTGAAGCCGTCCAGAGGTT
>NW_027459153.1:12500-17500 GCF_050624435.1 Tenrec ecaudatus | reverse complement strand
CATTATGCAAGCGTGTGAGTGTGTGTGTTCGTGTGTAAAAGGATAGGAATTTAGAATCGCTGTAGAGTTCCTGCAAGGATGTGTGTGTGTGTGTGTGTGTGTAAAAAGGACACGAAGTCTGAATCCCTCTAGAGATTCTGCAAGGGATGTGTGTGTGTGTGTGTGTTTATAAACGACATTTTAGAAGTCCTCCAAAGATTCTGCACAGGTGTGTGTATGTGTGTCTGTGTGCGTGTGTGTAAAAAGGACACCAAGTCAGAAGCCCTCTAGAGATCCTGCAAGGGTGTGTCTGTGTGTGTTTTAAGTATGTTTGTAAAAAGAACACGAAGTAAGAAACCCTCAAGTGATTTTGCAAGGGAATAAGTTTGAGTGTATGTGTATAAATTACATGACGTGAGATGAATTCCTGCGATTCTGCAAGGATGCATGTGTGTGTGTGTGTGTGTGTGTGTGTGTGTGTGTGTGTGTGTGTGTAAAAAGGACATGAAGTCAGAATCCTTGTAGAGTTCTGGAAGGGTGTATGTGTGTGTGTGTGTATAAAGGACACCAAGTCAGAAGCAATCTAGAGATCCTGCAAGAGTATGTCTTTGTGTGTGTGTGTGTGTGTATAAAGGACACCAAGTCAGAAGCACTCTAGAGATCCTGCAAGAGTATGTCTTTGTGTGTGTGTGTGTGTGTGTGTGTGTGTGTGTGTAAAAAGGACATGTTGTTAGAAGTCCTCCACAGATTCTGCACAGGTGTGTGTATGTGTCTGTGTGCGTTTGTGTAAAAAGGATACCATATCAGAAACCAACTATTAATTCTGCAAAAGTGTGTGTGTGTGTAAAAAGGACATGGAGTCTGAAGCCATCCAGAGGTTCTGTAAGTGTGTGTGTGTGTGTGTGTGTGTGTAAACAGACACAAATTCAGAAACCCTCTAGATATTCTTCAAGTGTTTGTGTGTGTGTGTGTGTGTGTAAAAAGGACAGCAAGTCAGCCACCATCCAGAGATTCTACCAGGGTGTATGTGTGTTTGGTGTGTGTGTGTTTGTGTAAAAAGACACGAAGTCAGAAGCCCACTAGAGATTCTTCAAGGGTGTGTGTATGTGTGTATGTTTGTGTAAAAAGGACACAAAGTCAGAAGCCCTCCAGAGATTCTGCAAGGTTGTATGTGTGTGTGTGTGTTTGTGTGTGAGGGTAAAAATTACACGAAGTCAGAAGCCCAATATTGATTATGCAAAGGTCTGTGTGTGTGTGTGTGTTTGTTGTGTTTGAAATAAGTAAACCATATTAGAAGCCCTCCAGAGATTCTGCCAGAGTGTGTGTGTGTGTATGTGTGAAAACAACACGAAGTCAGAAAATGTCTGGAGATTCTACAAGGGTGTTTGTGTGTGTGTGTGTGTGTCAAAAGTACAGGAAGTCAGAAGCCCTCTAGAGATTCTGCAAGGGTGAGTATGTTGTGTTAAAAGGACATGAAATCAGAAGCCCTCTAGGTTTTCTGGAAAGGTATGAGTGTGAGAGTGAGGGAGTGTGTGTGTGTGTGTGTGTGTGTGTGTAATAAGGACATGAAATCAGAAGTCCTCCAAAGTGAGAGTGAGGGAGTGTGTGTGCAATAAGGACATGAAATCAGAAGTCCTCCAGAGATTCTACAAGTGTATGTGTGTGTGTGTGTGTGTTTAAAAAGGACACGAAGTCAGAAGGACTGCAGAGATTTGGCAAGAAAATGAGTTTGTGTGTGTGTGTGTGTGTGTGTGTGTGTGTGTGTAAAAAGGACATGAAGTCAGAATCCTTGTAGAGTTCTGGAAGGGTGTATGTGTGTGTGTGTGTGTATAAAGGACACCAAGTCAGAAGCACTCTAGAGATCCTGCAAGAGTATGTCTTTGTGTGTGTGTGTGTGTGTAAAAAGGACATGTTGTTAGAAGTCCTCCACAGATTCTGCACAGGTGTGTGTATGTGTCTGTGTGCGTGTGTGTAAAAAAGACACCAAGTCATAAGCCGACTATTGATTCTGCAAAAGTGTATGTGTGTGTGTGTGTGTGTGTGTGTGTGTGTGTGTAAAAAGGACATGGAGTCTGAAGCCGTCCAGAGGTTCTGTAAGTGTGTGTGTGTGTGTGTGTGTGTGTGTGTGAGTAAACAGACACAAATTCAAAAACCCTCTAGATATTCTTCAAGTGTTTGTGTGTGTGTGTGTGTAAAAAGGACAGCAAGTCAGCCACCATCCAGAGATTCTACCAAAGTGTATGTGTGTGTGGTGTGTGTGTGTGTTTGTGTAAAAAGACACGAAGTCAGAAGCCCTCTAGAGATTCTTCAAGGGTGTGTGTATGTGTGTATGTTTGTGTAAAAAGGACACAAAATCAGAAGCCCTCCAGAGATTCTGCAAGGTTGTATGTGTGTGTGTGTGTGTGTGTAAAAAGTACACATGAAGTCAGAAACACTCCATAGTTTCTGCAAAGGTGTGTGTGTGTGTGTGTGTGTGTGTAAAGAAAAAAGTCAGAAACCCTCTAGAGATTCTGGAATGATGTGTTTGTGTGAGTGTGTGTGTGTGTGTATAAAGGACAAGAAATCAAAAGAACTCTAGAGATTGTGCAAGGTTGTGTGTCTGTGTGTGTGTATAAAAAGGACATGAAGACAGAAGCCCTGCAGGCATTATGCAAGCGTGTGAGTGTGTGTGTTCGTGTGTAAAAGGATAGGAATTTAGAATCGCTGTAGAGTTCCTGCAAGGATGTGTGTGTGTGTGTGTGTGTGTGTAAAAAGGACACGAAGTCTGAATCCCTCTAGAGATTCTGCAAGGGATGTGTGTGTGTGTGTGTGTGTTTATAAACGACATTTTAGAAGTCCTCCAAAGATTCTGCACAGGTGTGTGTATGTGTGTCTGTGTGCGTGTGTGTAAAAAGGACACCAAGTCAGAAGCCCTCTAGAGATCCTGCAAGGGTGTGTCTGTGTGTGTTTTAAGTATGTTTGTAAAAAGAACACGAAGTAAGAAACCCTCAAGTGATTTTGCAAGGGAATAAGTTTGAGTGTATGTGTATAAATTACATGACGTGAGATGAATTCCTGCGATTCTGCAAGGATGCATGTGTGTGTGTGTGTGTGTGTGTGTGTGTGTGTGTGTGTGTGTGTAAAAAGGACATGAAGTCAGAATCCTTGTAGAGTTCTGGAAGGGTGTATGTGTGTGTGTGTGTATAAAGGACACCAAGTCAGAAGCAATCTAGAGATCCTGCAAGAGTATGTCTTTGTGTGTGTGTGTGTGTGTAAAAAGGACATGTTGTTAGAAGTCCTCCACAGATTCTGCACAGGTGTGTGTATGGGTCTGTGTGCGTGTGTGTAAAAAGGACACCAAGTCAGAAGCCGACTATTGATTCTGCAAAAGTGTATGTGTGTGTCTGTGTGCGTGTGTGAAAAAAGGACACTAAGTCAGAAGCCGACTATTGATTCTGCAAAAAGTGTGTGTGTGTGTGTGAGTGTGTAAAAAGGACATGGAGTCTGAAGCCGTCCAGAGGTTCTGTAAGGGTGTGGATGTGTGTGTGTGTGTGTGTGTGTGTATGTGAAACGGACACACATTCAGAAACCCTCTAGATATTCTGCAAGGGTGTGTGTGTGTGTGTGTGTGTGTGTTTAAAAAGGACACAAAGTAAGAATCCATCCAGGAATTCTGCAAGGATGTGTGTGTGTGTGTGTGTGTATGTGTTTAACAAGGACATGACGTCAGAAGCCCTCTAGAGATTCTGGAAGTGTGTGTGTGTGTGTGTGTGTGTGTGTGTGTGTGTGTAAAAAGGACAAGAAATCAAAAGGACTCTAGAGATTGTGCAAGGTTGTGTGTCTGTGTGTGTGTATAAAAGGACATGAAGACAGAAGCCCTGCAGGCATTATGCAAGCGTGTGAGTGTGTGTGTGCGTGTGTAAAAGGATAGGAATTTAGAATCGCTGTAGAGTTCCTGCAAGGATGTGTGTGTGTGTGTGTGTGTGTGTAAAAAGGACACGAAGTCTGAATCCCTCTAGAGATTCTGCAATGGATATGTGTGTGTTTATAAACGACATTTTAGAAGTCCTCCAAAGATTCTGCACAGGTGTGTGTATGTGTGTCTGTGTGCGTGTGTGTAAAAAGGACACCAAGTCAGAAGCCCTCTAGAGATCCTGCAAGGGTGTGTCTGTGTGTGTTTTAAGTATGTTTGTAAAAAGAACACGAAGTAAGAAACCCTCAAGTGATTTTGCAAGGGAATGAGTTTGAGTGTGTATGTGTATGTGTATAAACTCCATGACGTGAGATGAATTCCTGCGATTCTGCAAGGATGCATGTATGTGTGTGTGTGTGTGTGTGTGTGTGTGTGTGTGTGTGTGTAAAAAGAACACGAAGTCAGAAGCATTCCAGAGACTCTGCAAGGGTGCGTGCATGTCTGTGTGTGTGTGTGTGTGTGTGCGTAAAAAGAACACGAAGTCCGAAGCCCTCTAGAATTTCTGCAAGGGTGTGTGTATCTGTGTGTGTGTGTGTGTGTGTGTTTAAAAAGGACACAAAGTAAGAAGCCATCCAGGAATTCTGCAAGGATGTGTGTGTGTGTGTGTGTGTGTGTGTGTGTGTGTAAAAAGGACAGGAAGTCAGAAGCCCTCTAGGAATTTTCCAAAGGTATGAGTATCAGTGTGAGGGAGGGTGTGTGTGTGAGTGTGTGTGTGTAAAAAGGACACGAAGTCAGAAGCCCTCCAGAGATTATGCAAGTGTGTGTGTGTGTGTGTGTGTGTGTGTGTTTAACAAGGACATGACGTCAGAAGGCCTCAAGAGATTCTGCAAGGGTGTGTGTGTGAGTGTGTGTAAAAAGGACACATGAAGTCAGAAACACTCCATAGTTTCTGCAAAGGTGTGTGTGTGTGTGTGTGTGTGTGTGTGTGTGTAAAAAGATCCTGAAGTCAGAAGCCATCTAGAGATTCTGCCATGATGTGTGTGTGTTTTTGTAAAAAGGAGACCAAGTATGAAGCTCTCAAGAGATTCTGCAAGGTTTTATGTGTGTGAGTGTGTGCGTGTGTAATAAG
>NW_027459153.1:7500-10000 GCF_050624435.1 Tenrec ecaudatus | reverse complement strand
CAGACACAAATTCAGAAACCCTCTAGATATTCTTCAAGTGTTTGTGTGTGTGTTTGTGTGTGTGTGTGTGTGTGTAAAAAGGACAGCAAGTCAGCCACCATCCAGAGATTCTACCAGGGTGTATTTGTGTGTGGTGTGTGTGTGTTTGTGTAAAAAGACACGAAGTCAGAAGCCCTCTAGAGATTCTTCAAGGGTGTGTGTATGTGTGTATGTTTGTGTAAAAAGGACACAAAGTCAGAAGCCCTCCAGAGATTCTGCAAGGTTGTATGTGTGTGTGTGTGTGAGGGTAAAAATTACACGAAGTCAGAAGCCCAATATTGATTATGCAAAGGTCTGTGTGTGTGTGTTTGTTGTGTTTAAAATAAGTAAACCATATTAGAAGCCCTCCAGAGATTCTGCCAGAGTGTGTGTGTGTGTATGTGTGAAAACAACACGAAGTCAGAAAATGTCTGGAGATTCTGCAAGGGTGTTTGTGTGTGTGTGTGTAAAAAGTACAGGAAGTCAGAAGCCCTCTAGAGATTCTGCAAGGGTGAGTGTGTTGTGTTAAAAGGACACAAAATCAGAAGCCCTCTAGGTTTTCTGGAAAGGTATGAGTGTGAGAGTGAGGGAGTGTGTGTGTGTGTGTGTGTGTAATAAGGACATGAAATCAGAAGTCCTCCAGAGTGAGAGTGAGGGAGTGTGTGTGTGTGTGTGTGTAATAAGGACATGAAATCAGAAGTCCTCCAGAGATTCTACAAGTGTATGTGTGTGTGTGTGTGTGTGTGTGTGTGTGTGTGTGTTTAAAAAGGACACGAAGTCAGAAGGACTGCAGAGATTTGGCAAGAAAATGAGTTTGGAGTGTGTGTGTGTGTGTGTGTGTGTGTTTAAAAATGACACAAAGTAAGAATCCATCCAGGAATTCTGCAAGGATGTGTGTGTGTGTGTGGGTGTGTGTGTGTGTGTGTGTGTAAAAAGGTAAGGAAGTCAGAAGCCCTCTAGGAATTTTCCAAAGGTATGAGTATCAGTGTGAGGGAGGGTGTGTGTGAGTGTGTGTGTGTGTAAAAAGGACACGAAGTCAGACCCCCACAGATTATGCAAGTGCGTGTGTGTATGTGTGTGTAACAAGGACATGACGTCAGAAGCCCTCAAGAGATTCTGCAAGGGTGTGTGTGTGTGAGAGTGTGTGTAAAAAGGACACATGAAGTCAGAAACACTCCATAGTTTCTGCAAAGGTGTGTGTGTAAAAAGATCCTGAAGTCAGAAGCCATCTAGAGATTCTGCCATGATGTGTGTGTGTGTGTATTTGTAAAAAGGAGACCAAGTATGAAGCTCTCAAGAGATTCTGCAAGGTTTTATGTGTGTGAGTGTGTGCGTGTGTAATAAGGTCACAAATTCAGAAGCCCTCTAGAAATTCTGCAAGGACGTTGTGGGTATTTGTAAAAAGGACACGAAGTCAGAAGCCGACTATTGATTCTGCAAAAGTGTGTGTTTGTGTGTGTGTGTGTGTGTGTGTGTAAAAAGGACATGAAATCAGAAGCCCTCCAGAGGTTCTGTAAGGGTGTGTGTGTGTGTGTGTGTGTGTAAAAAGGACATGAAGTCAGAACCCTTGTAGAGTTCTGGAAGGGTGTATGTGTGTGTGTGTGTATAAAGGACACCAAGTCAGAAGCACTCTAGAGATCCTGCAAGAGTATGTCTTGTGTGTGTGTGTGTGTGTGTGTGTGTGTAAAAAGGACATGTTGTTAGAAGTCCTCCACAAATTCTGCAAAGGTGTGTGTATGTGTTTGTGTGCGTGTGTGTAAAAAGGATACCAAGTCAGAAGCCGACTATTGATTCTGCAAAAGTGTGTGTGTGTGTGTGTGTGTGTGTGTGTGTGTGTGTGTAAAAAGGACATGGAGTCTGAAGCCGTCCAGAGGTTCTGTAAGTGTGTGTGTGTGTAAACAGACATAAATTCAGAAACCCTCTAGATATTCTTCAAGTGTTTGTGTGTGTGTGTGTGTGTGTGTGTGTAAAAAGGACAGCAAGTCAGCCACCATCCAGAGATTCTACCAGGGTGTATGTGTGTTTGGTGTGTGTGTGTGTTTGTGTAAAAAGACACGAAGTCAGAAGCCCTCTAGAGATTCTTCAAGGGTGTGTGTATGTGTGTATGTTTGTGTAAAAAGGACACAAAGTCAGAAGCCCTCCAGAGATTCTGCAAGGTTGTATGTGTGTGTGTGTGTTTGTGTGTGAGGGTAAAAATTACACGAAGTCAGAAGCCCAATATTGATTATGCAAAGGTCTGTGTGTGTGTGTTTGTTGTGTTTGAAATAAGTAAACCATATTAGAAGCCCTCCAGAGATTCTGCCAGAGTGTGTGTGTGTGTGTGTATGTGTGAAAACAACACGAAGTCAGAAAATGTCTGGAGATTCTGCAAGGGTGTCTGTGTGTGTCAAAAGTACAGGAAGTCAGAAGCCCTCTAGAGATTCTGCAAGGGTGAGTGTGTTGTGTTAAAAGGACACGAAATCAGAAGCCCTCTAGGTTTTCT
>NW_027459153.1:0-5000 GCF_050624435.1 Tenrec ecaudatus | reverse complement strand
AGGACATGACGTCAGAAGCCCTCAAGAGATTCTGCAAGGGTGTGTGTGTGTGTGAGAGTGTGTGTAAAAAGGACACATGAAGTCAGAAACACTCCATAGTTTCTGCAAAGGTGTGTGTGTGTGTGTGTGTGTAAAAAGATCCTGAAGTCAGAAGCCATCTAGAGATTCTGCCATGATGTGTGTGTGTGTTTGTAAAAAGGAGACCAAGTATGAAGCTCTCAAGAGATTCTGCAAGGTTTTATGTGTGTGAGTGTGTGCGTGTGTAATAAGGTCACAAATTCAGAAGCCCTCTAGAATTTCTGCAAGGGCGTGTGTGTGTGTGGGTGTTTGTAAAAAGGACACGAAGTCAGAAACCGACTATTGATTCTGCAAAAGTGTGTGTGTGTGTGTGTGTGTGTGAAAAAAGGACATGAAATCAGAAGCCCTCCAGAGGTTCTGTAAGGGTGTGTGTGTGTGTGTGTGTATAAAAAAGACATGAAGTCAGAAGCCCTCTATTGATTCTGCAATGGTGTGTTTGTGTGTGTGTGTGTGTGTGTGTGTGTAAAAAGGACATGAAATCAGAATCATTGTGGAGTTCTGGAAGGGTGTATGTGTGTGTGTGTGTGTATAAAGGACACCAAGTCAGAAGCACTCTAGAGATCCTGCAAGAGTATGTCTTTGTGTGTGTGTGTGTGTGTGTGTGTGTGTGTAAAAAGGACATGTTGTTAGAAGTCCTCCACAGATTCTGCACAGGTGTGTGTATGTGTCTGTGTGCGTGTGTGTAAAAAAGACACCAAGTCAGAAGCCGACTATTGATTCTGCAAGTGTATGTGTGTGTGTGTGTGTGTGTGTGTAAAAAGGACATGGAGTCTGAAGCTGTCCAGAGGTTCTGTAAGGGTGTGTGTGTGTGTGTGTGTGTGTGTGTGTGTAAACAGACACAAATTCAGAAACCCTCTAGATATTCTGCAAGGGTGTTTGTGTGTGTGTGTGTGTGTGTGTGTAAAAAGGACAGCAAGTCAGCCACCATCCAGAGATTCTACCAGGGTGTATGTGTGTTTGGTGTGTGTGTGTTTGTGTAAAAAGACACGAAGTCAGAAGCCCTCTAGAGATTCTTCAAGGGTGTGTGTATGTGTGTATGTTTGTGTAAAAAGGACACAAAGTCAGAAGCCCTCCAGAGATTCTGCAAGGTTGTATGTGTGTGTGTGTGTTTGTGTTTGAGGGTAAAAATTACACGAAGTCAGAAGCCCAATATTGATTATGCAAAGGTCTGTGTGTGTGTGTTTGTTGTGTTTGAAATAAGTAAACCATATTAGAAGCCCTCCAGTGATTCTGCCAGAGTGTGTGTGTGTGTATGTGTGAAAACAACACGAAGTCAGAAAATGTCTGGAGATTCTGCAAGGGTGTTTGTGTGTGTGTGTGTCAAAAGTACAGGAAGTCAGAAGCCCTCTAGAGATTCTGCAAGGGTGAGTGTGTTGTGTTAAAAGGACATGAAATCAGAAGCCCTCTAGGTTTTCTGGAAAGGTATCAGTGTGAGAGTGAGGGAGTGTGTGTGTGTGTGTGTGTGTGTGTGTAAAAAGGACATGAAATCAGAAGTCCTCCAGAGATTCTACAAGTGTGTGTGTGCGTGTTTAAAAAGGACACGAAGTCAGAAGGACTGCAGAGATTTGGCAAGAAAATGAATTTGTGTGTGTTTGTGTGTGTGTGTGTGTGTAAAAAGGACATGAAGTCAGAATCCTTGTAGAGTTCTGGAAGGGTGTATGTGTGTGTGTGTATAAAGGACACCAAGTCAGAAGCACTCTAGAGATCCTGCAAGAGTATATCTTTGTGTGTGTGTGTGTGTGTGTGTGTGTGTGTGTAAAAAGGACATGAAATCAGAAGTCGTCCAGAGATTCTACAAGTGTGTGTGTGGTGTGTGTGTGTTTAAAAAGGACACGAAGTCAGAAGGACTGCAGAGATTTGGCAAGAAAATGAATTTGTGTGTGTGTGTGTGTGTGTGTGTGTGTAAAAAGGACATGAAGTCAGAATCCTTGTAGAGTTCTGGAAGGGTGTATGTGTGTGTGTGTATAAAGGACACCAAGTCAGAAGCACTCTAGAGATCCTGCAAGAGTATATCTTTGTGTGTGTGTGTGTGTGTGTGTGTGTGTAAAAAGGACATGTTGTTAGAAGTCCTCCACAGATTCTGCACAGGTGTGTGTATGTGTGTCTGTCTGCGTGTGTGTAAAAAGGATACCAAGTCAGAAGCCGACTATTGATTCTGGAAAAGTGTGTGTGTGTGTGTGTGTGTGTGTGTGTGTGTGTGTAAAAAGGACATGGAATCTGAAGCCGTCCAGAGGTTCTGTAAGGGTGTGTGTGTGTGTGTGTACAACAGACACAAATTCAGAAACCCTCTAGATATTCTGCAAGGGTTTGTGTGTGTGTGTGTGTGTGTGCGTGTGTGTGTGTAAAAAGGACAGCAAGTCAGCCACCATCCAGAGATTTTACAAGGGTATATGTGTGTGTGGTGTGTGTGTGTTTGTGTAAAAAGACACGAAGTCAGAAGCCCTCTAGAGATTCTTCAAGGGTGTGTGTATGTGTGTATGTTTGTGTAAAAATGACACAAAGTCAGAAGCCCTCCAGAGATTCTGCAAGGTTGTATGTGTGTGTGTGTGTGTGTGTGTAAAAAGGACACATGAAATCAGAAACACTCCATAGTTTCTGCAAAGGTGTGTGTGTGTGTGTGTGTGTGTAAAAAGGACAAGAAATCAAAAGAACTCTAGAGATTGTGCAAGGTTGTGTGCCTGTGTGTGTGTATAAAAAGGACATGAAGACAGAAGCCCTGCAGGCATTATGCAAGCGTGTGAGTGTGTAAAAGGATAGGAATTTAGAATCGCTGTAGAGTTCCTGCAAGGATGTGTGTGTGTGTGTGTGTGTGTGTGTAAAAAGGACACGAAGTCTGAATCCCTCTAGAGATTCTGCAAGGGATGTGTGTGTGTGTGTGTTTATAAACGACATTTTAGAAGTCCTCCAAAGATTCTGCACAGGTGTGTGTATGTGTGTCTGTGTGCGTGTGTGTAAAAAGCACACCAAGTCAGAAGCCCTCTAGAGATCCTGCAAGGGTGTGTCTCTGTGTGTGTGTATGTTTGTAAAAAGAACACAAAGTAAGAAACCCTCAAGTGATTTTGCAAGGGAATGAGTTTGAGTGTGTATGTGTATGTGTATAAACTCCATGACGTGAGATGAATTCCTGCGATTCTGCAAGGATGCATGTATGTGTGTGTGTGTGTGTGTGTGTGTGTGTAAAAAGAACACGAAGTCAGAAGCATTCCAGAGACTCTGCAAGGGTGCGTGCATGTCTGTGTGTGTGTGTGTGTGCGTGCGTAAAAAGAACACGAAGTCCGAAGCCCTATAGAATTTCTGCAAGGGTGTGTGTATCTGTGTGTGTGTGTGTAAAAAGGACAGGAAGTCAGAAGCCCTCTAGGAATTTTCCAAAGGTATGAGTATCAGTGTGAGGTAGGGTGTGTGTGTGAGTGTGTGTGTAAAAAGGACACGAAGTCAGACCCCCAGAGATTATGCAAGTGTGTGCGTGTAACAAGGACATGACGTCAGAAGACCTCAAGAGATTCTGCAAGGGTGTGTGTGTGTGAGTGTGTGTAAAAAGGACACATGAAGTCAGAAACACTCCATAGTTTCTGCAAAGGTGTGTGTGTGTGTGTGTAAAAAGATCCTGAAGTCAGAAGCCATCTAGAGATTCTGCATGATGTGTGTGTGTGTGTGTTTGTAAAAAGGAGACCAAGTATGAAGCTCTCAAGAGATTCTGCAAGGTTTTATGTGTGTGAGTGTGTGCGTGTGTAATAAGGTCACAAATTCAGAAGCCCTCTAGAAATTCTGCAAGGGTGTGTGTGTGTGTGTGTGTGTGTTTGTAAAAAGGACACGAAGTCAGAAGCCGACTATTGATTCTGCAAAAGTGTGTGTGTGTGTGTGTGTGTGTGTGTAAAAAGGACATGAAATCAGAAGCCCTCCAGAGGTTCTGTAAGGGTGTGTGTGTGTGTGTGTGTGTAAAAAGGACATGAAGTCAGAAGACCTCTATTGATTCTGCAATGGTGTGTTTGTGTGTGTGTGTGTGTGTGTGTAAAAAGGACATAAAGTCAGAATCACTGTAGAGTTCTGGAAGGGTGTATGTGTGTATGTGTGTATAAAGGACACCAAGTCAGAAGCACTCTAGAGATCCTGCAAGAGTATGTCTTTGTGTGTGTGTGTGTGTGTGTGTGTGTGTGTGTGTAAAAAGGACATGTTGTTAGAAGTCCTCCACAGATTCTGCACAGGTGTGTGTATGTGTCTGTGTGCGTGTGTGTAAAAAGGATACCATATCAGAAACCGACTATTGATTCTGCAAAAGTGTGTGTGTGTGTAAAAAGGACATGGAGTCTGAAGCCGTCCAGAGGTTCTGTAAGGGTGTGTGTGTGTGTGTGTGTGTAAACAGACACAAATTCAGAAACCCTCTAGATATTCTGCAAGGGTGTTTGTGTGTGTGTGTGTGTGTGTGTGTGTGTAAAAAGGACAGCAAGTCAGCCACAATCCAGAGATTCTACCAGGGTGTATGTGTGTTTGGTGTGTGTGTGTTTGTGTAAAAAGACACGAAGTCAGAAGCCCTCTACAGATTCTTCAAGGGTGTGTGTATGTGTGTATGTTTGTGTAAAAAGAACACAAAGTCAGAAGCCCTCCAGAGATTCTGCAAGGTTGTATGTGTGTGTGTGTGTGTGTGTGTGTGTGCGTTTGTGTGTGAGGGTAAAAATTACACGAAGTCAGAAGCCCAATATTGATTATGCAAAGGTCTGTGTGTGTGTGTGTGTTTGTTGTGTTTGAAATAAGTAAACCATATTAGAAGCCCTCCAGAGATTCTACCAGAGTGTGTGTGTGTGTATGTGTGAAAACAACACGAAGTCAGAAAATATCTGGAGATTCTGCAAGGGTGTTTGTGTGTGTGTGTGTCAAAAGTACAGGAAGTCAGAAGCCCTCTAGAGATTCTGCAAGGGTGAGTGTGT